>NW_027207275.1:900000-902830 GCF_963455315.2 Globicephala melas | reverse complement strand
TTCACATTTCTAATCACTTCATTAGATGTCTTTTATTGTTTTTCTTGTCTTGCTGCTCTGGCTAGGACTTACAATACTCTGTTGCATGGAAGTGGCAGGAGCAGGTCTTTTTGCATTGTTCTTGATCTTAGAGGAAAATATTTTCAGCCTTCCATTAGTCATAGGAGATATGCAAATCCATTGAACATAATATTGGCTGTAAGCTTTCATATATGGCCTTTACTATTTTAAGATAATTACCTTTTACTTCTAGCTTTGTTGTTTTTTGCTTATCATCTAGTACTCTTTATGTATTAATTGAGATAATTAAGTGATTTTTGTCCTTCAGTCTGTTAATGTGGTGCCTTACATTGATTAAATTTTGTTTGTTGAACCATCCTTGCACCCCAGGAATAAATCCAACTTGGTTAAGGTGCATCACTGTCTTCATGTGCTGGTGAATTTGGTTTGCCAGTTTTTTTTTTTCTTCTTAAGGATTTTGTGTCAGTATTGATCAGGGACAGTGTTCCATAATGTGTGTGCAGGGGTCTTTGTTTAGCTTTGCTATGAGGGTAGTGCTGGACTCAACGAATGAGGTGGAAATGCCTCTTCCTCTTCAACTTGTGCAAGAGTTTGAGAAGGATTGACATTAATTCTTGGTAGAATTCACCAATAAACCACTCCGCTCTGGACTTTTATTTGTTGACAGGATATTGGTTACTGATTCAAGCCCTTGGTCATTATTGTTCTGTCCTCATTTTCTATTTCTTCATGATTTAATATTTGTAGATTTTGTGGTTCTAGAAATTTAGTTATTTCTTCTGTTATTTGTTGGCATACAATTTTTCATAGTGTTCTCTCTCTTTTCATGAACAAAAAAGACAAATGTAATTAGAAATACAACAAAAGCAATTCTCTTAGCTTCTTTATCATTTTCTTTTTAAAATTTTTATTGTTACTTATGTATTAAATAAATTTTTGTTGAAATATAATGACCTATAATGCTCTGTTAGCTTCAAGTGTACAGCAAAGTGAATTGTGTATATATATATATATATATATATATAGTATATGGAAGATGGAAGATGTTACAGAAAACATGAACAAACCTTTTGACAAATGATACATATATATATATGCTACCTATTGCAAGATACTAAGTACAGTTCCCTGTGGTACGGAGTAGCTCTCTGCTGGTCATCTATTCTATATATAATAGTGTGTATATTCCAATCCCAAACTACCAATGCATCCCTCCTCACCTCCCCTTTCTTAACCATAAGTCTGTTTTCTATGTCTGTAAATCTATTTCTGTTTTGTAAATAAGTTCACTTGTATCCTTGTTTTAGATTCCACATATAAGTGACATTATATAATATTTATCTTTCTCTGCCCTGCTATGAACATTGGGCTGTATGCATCTTTTCAAATTATGGTTTTCTCTGCTACCAAAGACAGACACATATATCAAAGAAGAAGAAAATTACAGGTCAATATTACTGATGAAACTTGATGCAAAAATCCTCAACAGAACACTAGCAAACTCACTCCAACTACATTAAAAGGATCATACACCATGATCAAGCATAATCAAGTGGGATTTATTCCAGGGATACAAGGATTTTTCAATATCCACAAATCAATTATTGTGATACACCACATCATCAAATTGAAGACTGAAAACATCATACTCAATGGTGAAAAGCTGAAAGTGTTTCATCTAATATCATGAACCTGGCAAGGATGTGCCCTCTTGCCACTGTTATTCAACATAGTTTTGGAAGTTCTAGCCACAACAGAGTAGGAAAAAAATTAAAGGAATCCAAACTGGAAAAGAAGAAGTAAAACTGTCACTATTTGCAGATTACATGATACTATACATAGAATATACTAAAGATGCCACCAGAAAACTACTGGTGCTAATCAATAAATTTGGTAAAGTTGAAGGATAAAAAATTAATACACAGAAGCGTGTTGCATTTCTATACACCAACAAGAAAAGGTCAGAAAGAGAAATTAAGGAAACAATCCCATTTACCATTGCATCAAAAAAAAAAAAAAGAATATGAAGGACTAAATCCACCTAGGGAGGCAAAATGCCAGTATTCTGAAAAGTATAAGACACTGATGAAAGAAATCAGAGAGGACACAAACTAATGGAACAATATATACCAAGTTCCTGGATTGGAAGAATCAATATTGTCAAAACAGCTATACTACTCAAGGCAATATATATATTCAGTTCAATCTCTATCTAATTAGCAATGACATTTTTCACAGAACTAGAGCAAAAAAATTAAAATTTGTGTAGAAACACAGATGACCCCGAATAGCCAAAACATTCTTGAGAAAGAAAAATGGAGTTGGAAGAATCAGACTCCCTGATTTGAGACTACACTACAAAGCTGCAGTAATAAAGACAGTATGGTACTTACACAAAAACTGAAATATAGATCAATGGAACAGCATAGAGATCCCAGAAATAAATCCACATACTTATGGATGATTAACCTGTGACAAAGAAGACAAGCATATACAAAGGAGAAAGACAGTCTCTTCAATAAGTGTTGCTGGGAAAAGTGGACAGCTACATGTAAAAGAATGAAATTAGAACACTCTCTAACACCATACACACAAATAAATTTAAAATAGATTAAAGGCCTAAATGTAAAACCAGGTATATAAAGCTTCTACAGTAAAACATAGGCAGAACACGCTTTGACATAAATTGCAGTAATATCTTTCTGGATCTGCCTCCTACAGTAATGGAAATAAAAACAAAAATAAACACATGGGACCCAATTAATCTTAAAAGCTTTTGAACAGCAAAGGAAACCATAAACAAAATGAA
>NW_027207275.1:877500-895000 GCF_963455315.2 Globicephala melas | reverse complement strand
TCGGGCTAGGGTTAGGGTTAGGGGACGGGGACGGTGTAGGGTCCAGGTGAGGGTACGACAACGCTTTAGGGGGAGCGTACGTGTGAGGGCGCGGGTTAGTGTCAGCGTACGGGTTAGGATTAGGGGACGGGTGAGGGTCAGGCTTCGGGGAAGGGTTAGGGTTAGGGTTCGGGCTAGGGTTAGGGTTAGGGGACGGGGACGGTTTAGGGTCCAGGTGAGGGTACGACAACGCTTTAGGGGGAGCGTACGTGTGAGGGCGTGGGTTAGTGTCAGCGTACGCGTTAGGATTAGGGGACGGGTGAGGGTCAGGCTTCGGGGAAGTGTTAGGATTAGGGTTCGGGCTAGGGTTAGGGGGTTTAGGGTCCACGTGAGGGTACGACAACGCTTTAGGGGGAGCGTACGTGTGAGGGCGTGGGTTAGTGTCAGCGTACGCGTTAGGATTAGGGGACGGGTGAGGGTCAGGCTTCGGGGAAGGGTTAGGGTTAGGGTTCGGGCTAGGGTTAGGGTTAGGGTTCGGGGACGGTTTAGGGTCCAGGTGAGGGTACGACAACGCTTTAGGGGGAGCGTACGTGTGAGGGCGTGGGTTAGTGTCAGCGTACGGGTTAGGATTAGGGGACGGGTGACGGTCAGGCTTCGGGGAAGTGTTAGGGTTAGTGTTCGGGCTAGGGTTAGGGTTAGGGGACGGGGACGGTTTAGGGTCCAGGTGAGGGTACGACAACGCTTTAGGGGGAGCGTACGTGTGAGGGCTCGGGTTAGTGTCAGCGTACGGGTTAGGATTAGGGGACGGGTGAGGGTCAGGATTCGGGGAAGGTTTAGGGTTAGGGTTCGGGCTAGGGTTAGGGTTAGGGGACGGGGACGGTTTAGGGTCCAGGTGAGGGTATGACAACGCTTTAGGGGGAGGGTACGTGTGAGGGCGCGGGTTAGTGTCAGCGTACGGGTTAGGATTAGGGGACGGGTGAGGGTCAGGCTTCGGGGAAGGGTTAGGGTTAGGGTTCAGTCTAGGGTTAGGGTTAGGGGACGGGGACGGTGTAGGGTCCAGGTGAGGGTACGACAACGCTTTAGGGGGAGCGTACGTGTGAGGGCGCGGGTTAGTGTCAGCGTACGGGTAAGGATTAGGGGACGGGTGAGGCTCAGGCTTCGGGGAAGGGTTAGGGATAGGGTTCGGGCTAGGGTCAGGATTAGGGGACGGGGACGGTTTAGGGTACAGGTGAGGGTACGACAACGCATTAGGGGGAGCGTACGTGTGAGGGCGCGGGTTAGTGTCAGCGTACGGGTTAGGATTAGGGGACGGGTGAGGGTCAGGCTTCGGGGAAGTGTTAGGGATAGGGTTCGGGCTAGGGTTAGGGTTAGGGGACGGGGACGGTTTAGGGTCCAGGTGAGGGTACGACAACACTTTAGGGGGAGCGTACGTGTGAGGGCACGGGTTAGTGTCAGCGTACGGGTTAGGATTAGGGGACGGGTAATGGTCAGGCTTCGGGGAAGGGTTAGGGTTCAGGCTAGGGTTAGGGTTAGGGTACGGGGACGGTGTAGGGTCCAGGTGAGGGTACGAAAAGGCTTTAGGGGGAGCGTACATGTGAGGGCGCGGGTTAGTGTCAGCGTATGGGTTAGGATTAGGGGAAGTTTGAGGGTCAGGCTTCGGGGAAAGGTTAGGGTTAGGGTTTGGGCTAGGGTTAGGGTTAGGGGACGGGGAAGGTTTAGGGTCCAGGTGAGGGTACGACAACGCTTTAGGGGGAGCGTACGTGTGAGGGCGCGGGTTAGTGTCAGCGTACGGGTTAGGATTAGGGGACGGGTGAGGGTCAGGCTTCGGGGAAGGGTTAGGGTTCGGGCTAGGGTTAGGGTTATGGGACTGGGACGGTGTAGGGTCCAGGTGAGGGTACGTAAAGGCTTTAGGGGGAGCGCACATGTGAGGGCGCGGGTTAGTGTCAGCGTATGGGTTAGGATTAGGAGACGGGTGAGGGTCAGGCTTCGGGGAAGGGTTAGGGTTAGGATTCGGGCTAGGGTTAGGGTTAGGGGACGGGGACGGTGTAGGGTCCAGGTGAGGGTACGACAACGCTTTAGGGGGAGCGTACGTGTGAGGGCGCGGGTTAGTGTCAGCGTACGGGTTAGGATTAGGGGACGGGTGAGGGTCAGGCTTCGGGGAAGGGTTAGGTTTAGGGTTCGGGCTAGGGTTAGGGTTAGGGGACGGGGACGGTTTAGGGTCCAGGTGAGGGTACGACAACGCTTTAGGGGGAGCGTACGTGTGAGGGCGTGGGTTAGTGTCAGCGTACGCGTTAGGATTAGGGGACGGGTGAGGGTCAGACTTCGGGGAAGTGTTAGGATTAGGGTTCGGGCTAGGGTTAGGGGGTTTAGGGTCCAGGTGAGGGTACGACAACGCTTTAGGGGGAGCGTACGTGTGAGGGCGTGGGTTAGTGTCAGCGTACGGGTTAGGATTATGAGACGGGTGAGGGTCAGGCTTCGGGGAAGGGTTAGGGTTAGGGTTCGGGCTAGGGTTAGGGTTAGGGGACGGGGACGGTGTAGGGTCCAGGTGAGGGTACGACAACGCTTTAGGGGGAGCGTACGTGTGAGGGCGCGGGTTAGTGTCAGCGTACGGGTTAGGATTAGGGGACGGGTGAGGTTCAGGCTTCGGGGAAGGGTTAGGGTTAGGGTTCGGGCTAGGGTTAGGGTTAGGGGACGGGGACGGTTTAGGGTCCAGGTGAGGGTACGACAACGCTTTAGGGGGAGCGTACGTGTGAGGGCGCGGGTTAGTGTCAGCGTACGGGTTAGGATTAGGGGACGGGTGAGGGTCAGGCTTCGGGGAAGGGTTAGGGTTAGGGTTCGGGCTAGGGTTAGGGTTAGGGGACGGGGACGGTTTAGGGTCCAGGTGAGGGTAGGACAACGCTTTAGGGGGAGCGTACGTGTGAGGGCGCGGGTTAGTGTCAGCGTACGCGTTAGGATTAGGGGACGGGTGAGGGTCAGGCTTCGGGGAAGGGTTAGGGTTAGGGTTCGGGCTAGGGTTAGGGTTAGGGTTCGGGGACGGTTTAGGGTCCAGGTGAGGGTACGACAACGCTTTAGGGGGAGCGTACGTGTGAGGGCGTGGGTTAGTGTCAGCGTACGGGTTAGGATTAGGGGACGGGTGACGGTCAGGCTTCGGGGAAGTGTTAGGGTTAGTGTTCGGGCTAGGGTTAGGGTTAGGGGACGGGGACGGTTTAGGGTCCAGGTGAGGGTACGACAACGCTTTAGGGGGAGCGTACGTGTGAGGGCTCGGGTTAGTGTCAGCGTACGGGTTAGGATTAGGGGACGGGTGAGGGTCAGGATTCGGGGAAGGTTTAGGGTTAGGGTTCGGGCTAGGGTTAGGGTTAGGGGACGGGGACGGTTTAGGGTCCAGGTGAGGGTACGACAACGCTTTAGGGGGAGCGTACGTGTGAGGGCGCGGGTTAGTGTCAGCGTACGGGTTAGGATTAGGGGACGGGTAATGGTCAGGCTTCGGGGAAGGGTTAGGGTTCAGGCTAGGGTTAGGGTTAGGGTACGGGGACGGTGTAGGGTCCAGGTGAGGGTACGAAAAGGCTTTAGGGGGAGCGTACATGTGAGGGCGCGGGTTAGTGTCAGCGTATGGGTTAGGATTAGGGGAAGGTTGAGGGTCAGGCTTCGGGGAAAGGTTAGGGTTAGGGTTTGGGCTAGGGTTAGGGTTAGGGGACGGGGAAGGTTTAGGGTCCAGGTGAGGGTACGACAACGATTTAGGGGGAGCGTACGTGTGAGGGCGCGGGTTAGTGTCAGCGTACGGGTTAGGATTAGGGGACGGGTGAGGGTCAGGCTTCGGGGAAGTGTTAAGGTTAGGGTTCGGGCTAGGGTTAGGGTTAGGGTTAGGGGATGGGGACGGTTTAGGGTCCAGGTGAGGGTACCACAACGCTTTAGGGGGAGCGTGCGTGTGAGGGCGCGGGTTAGTGTCAGCGTACGGGTTAGGATTAGGGGACGGGTGAGGGTCAGGCTTCGGGGAAGGGTTAGGGATAGGGTTCGGGCTAGGGTTAGGGTTAGGGGACGGGGACGGTTTAGGTTCCATGTGAGGGTACGACAACGCTTTAGGGGGAGCGTACATGTGAGGGCGCGGATTAGTGTCAGCGTACGGGTTAGGATTAGGGGACGGGTGAGGGTCAGGCTTCGGGGAAGGGTTAGGGTTAGGGTTCGGGCTAGGGTTAGGGTTAGGGGACGGGGACGGTTTAGGGTCCAGGTGAGGGTACGACAACGCTTTAGGGGGAGCGTACGTGTGAGGGCACGGGTTAGTGTCAGCGTACGGGTTGGATTAGGGGACGGGTGAGGGTCAGGCTTCGGGCAAGGGTTAGGGATAGGGTTCGGGCTAGGTTTAGGGTTAGGGGACGGGGACGGTTTAGTGTCCAGGTGAGGGTACGACAACGCTTTAAGGGGAGCGTACGTGTGAGGGCGCGGGTTAGTGTCAGCGTACGGGTTAGGATTAGGGGACGGGTGATGGTCAGGATTCAGGGAAGGGTTAGGTATAGGGTTCGGGCTAGCGTTAGGGTTAGGGGACGGGGACGGTTTAGGGTCCAGTTGAGGGTACGACAACGCTTTAGGGGGAGCGTACGTGTGAGGGCGCGGGTTAGTGTCAGCGTACGGGTTAGGATTAGGGGACGGGTGAGGGTCAGGCTTCGGGGAAGTGTTAGGGTTAGGGTTCGGGTTAGGGTTAGGGTTAGGGGATGTGGACGGTTTAGGGTCCAGGTGAGGGTACGACAACGCTTTAGGGGGAGCGTACCTGTGAGGGTGCGGGTTACTGTCAGCGTACGGGTTAGGATTAGGGGACGGGTGAGGGTCAGGCTTCGGGGAAGGGTTAGGGTTAGGGTTCGGGCTAGGGTTAGGGTTAGGGGACGGGGACGGTTTAGGGTCCAGGTGAGGGTACGACAACGCTTTAGGGGGAGCGTACGTGTGAGGGCGCGGGTTAGTGTCAGCATACGGGTTAGGATTAGGGGACGGGTGAGGGTCAGGCTTCGGGGAAAGGTTAGGTTTAGGGTTCGGGCTAGGGTTAGGGTTAGGGGACGGGGACGGTGTAGGGTCCAGGTGAGGGTACGACAACGCTTTAGGGGGAGCGTATGTGTGAAGGCGTGGGTTAGTGTCAGCGTACGGGTTAGGATTAGGGGACGGGTGAGGGTCAGGTTTCGGGGAAGTGTTAGGGATAGGGCTTGGTCTAGGGTTAGGGTTAGGGGACGGTGACGGTTTAGGATCCAGGTGAGGGTACGACAACGCTTTAGGGGGAGGGTACGTGTGAGGGCGCGGGTTAGTGTCAGCGTACGGGTTAGGATTAGGGGACGGGTGAGGGTCAGGCTTCGGGGAAGGGTTAGGGTTAGGGTTCAGGCTAGGGTTAGGGTTAGGGGACGGGGACGGTGTAGGGTCCAGGTGAGGGTACGACAACGCTTTAGGGGGAGCGTACGTGTGAGGGCGCGGGTTAGTGTCAGCGTACGGGTAAGGATTAGGGGACGGGTGAGGCTCAGGCTTCGGGGAAGGGTTAGGGATAGGGTTCGGGCTAGGGTCAGGATTAGGGGACGGGGACGGTTTAGGGTACAGGTGAGGGTACGACAACGCATTAGGGGGAGCGTACGTGTGAGGGCGCGGGTTAGTGTCAGCGTACGGGTTAGGATTAGGGGACGGGTGAGGGTCAGGCTTCGGGGAAGTGTTAGGGATAGGGTTCGGGCTAGGGTTAGGGTTAGGGGACGGGGACGGTTTAGGGTCCAGGTGAGGGTACGACAACACTTTAGGGGGAGCGTACGTGTGAGGGCACGGGTTAGTGTCAGCGTACGGGTTAGGATTAGGGGACGGGTGAGGGTCAGGCTTCGGGGAAGGGTTAGGGTTAGGGTTCGGGCTAGGGTTAGGGTTAGGGGACGGGGACGGTTTAGGGTCCAGGTGAGGGTACGACAACACTTTAGGGGGAGCGTACGGTGAGGGCGCGGGTTAGTGTCAGCGTACGGGTTAGGATTAGGGGACGGGTGAGGGTCAGGCTTCGGGGAAGGGTTAGGGTTAGGGTTCGGGCTAGGGTTAGGGTTAGGGGACGGGGATGGTTTAGGGTCCAGGTGAGGGTACGACAACGCTTTAGGGGGAGCGTACGTGTGAGGGCGCGGGTTAGTGTCAGCGTACGGGTTAGGATTAGGGGACGGGTGAGGGTCAGGCTTCGGGGAAGTGTTAGGGTTAGGGTTCGGGCTAGGGTTAGGGTTAGGGGACGGGGACGGTTTAGGGTCCAGGTGAGGGTACGACAATGCTTTAGGGGGAGCGTACGTGTGAGGGCGCCGGTTAGTGTTAGCGTACGGGTTAGGATTAGGGGACGGGTGAGGGTCAGGCTTCGGGGAAGGGTTAGGGTTAGGGTTCGGGCTAGGGTTAGGGTTAGGGGACGGGGACGGTTTAGGGTCCAGGTGAGGGTACGACAACGCTTTAGGGGGAGCGTGCGTGTGAGGTCGCGCGTTAGTGTCAGCGTACGGGTTAGGATTAGGGGACGGGTGAGGGTCAGGCTTCGGGGAAGGGTTAGGGTTAGGGTTCGGGCTAGGGTTAGGTTTAGGCGACGGGGACGGTTTAGGGTGCAGGTGAGGGTACGAGAACGCTTTGGGGGGAGCGTACGTGTGAGGGCGCGGGTTAGTGTCAGCGTACGGGTTAGGATTAGGGGACGGGTGAGTGTCAGGCTTTGGGGAAGGGTTAGGGTTAGGGTTCGGGCTAGGGTTAGGGTTAGGGGAAGGGGACGGTGTAGGGTCCAGGTGAGGGTACGACAACGCTTTAGGGGGAGCATACGTGTGAGGGCGCGGGTTAGTGTCAGCGTACAGGTAAGGATTAGGGGACGGGTGAGGGTCAGGCTTCGGGGAAGGGTTAAGGATAGGGTTCGGGCTAGGGTTAGGGTTAGGGGACGGGGACGGTTTAGGGTCCAGGTGAGGGTACGACAACGCTTTAGGGGGAGCGTACGTGTGAGGGCGCGGGTTAGTGTCAGCGTACGGGTTAGGATTAGGGGACGGGTGAGGGTCAGGCTTCGGGGAAGGGTTAGGGATAGTGTTCGGGCTAGGGTTAGGGTTAGGGGACGGGGACGGTTTAGGGTCCAGGTGAGGGTACGACAACGCTTTAGGGGGAGCGTACGTGTGAGGGCGTGGGTTAGTGTCAGCGAGCGGGTTAGGATTAGGGGACGGGTGAGGGTCAGGCTTCGGGGAAGGGTTAGGGTTAGGGTTCGGGCTAGGGTTAGGGTTAGGGGACGGGGACGGTTTAGGGTCCAGGTGAGGGTACGACAACGCTTTAGGGGGAGCGTACGTGTGAGGGCGCGGGTTAGTGTCAGCGTACGGGTTAGGATTAGGGGACGGGTGAGGGTCAGGCTTCGGGGAAGGGTTAGGGTTAGGATTAGGGTTCGGGCTAGGGTTAGGGTTAGGGGACGGGGACGGTTTAGGTTCCAGGTGAGGGTACGACAACGCTTTAGGGGGAGCGTACGTGTGAGGGCGCGGGTTAGTGTCAGCGTATGGGTTAGGATTAGGGGACGGGTGAGGGTCAGGCTTCGGGGAAGGGTTAGGGTTAGGGTTCGGGCTAGGGTTAGGGTTAGGGGACGGGGACAGTTTAGGGTCCAGGTGAGGGTACGACAACGCTTTAGGGGGAGCGTACGTGTGAGGGCGCGGGTTAGTGTCAGCGTACGGGTTAGGATTAGGGGACGGGTGAGGGTCAGGCTTCGGGGAAGGGTTAGGGTTAGGGTTTGGGCTAGGGTTAGGGTTAGGGGACGGGGACGGTTTAGGGTCCAGGTGAGGGTACGACAACGCTTTAGGGGGAGCGTGCGTGTGAGGGCGCGCGTTAGTGTCAGCGTACGGGTTAGGATTAGGGGACGGGTGAGGGTCAGGCTTCGGGGAAGGTTTAGGGATAGGGTTCGGGCTAGGGTTAGGGTTAGGGGACGGGGACGGTTTAGGTTCCATGTGAGGGTACGACAACGCTTTAGGGGGAGCGTACATGTGAGGGCGCGGGTTAGTGTCAGCGTACGGGTTAGGATTAGGGGACGGGTGAGGGTCAGGCTTCGGGGAAGGGTTAGGGTTAGGGTTCGGGCTAGGGTTAGGGTTAGGGGACGGGGACGGTTTAGGGTCCAGGTGAGGGTACGACAACGCTTTAGGGGGAGCGTACGTGTGAGGGCGCGGGTTAGTGTCAGCGTACGGGTTAGGATTAGGGGACGGGTGAGGGTCAGGCTTCGGGGAAGGGTTAGGTTTAGGGTTCGGGCTAGGGTTAGGGTTAGGGGACGGGGACGGTTTAGGGTCCAAGTGAGGGTACGACAACGCTTTAGGGGGAGCGTACGTGTGAGGGCGCGGGTTAGTGTCAGCGTACGGGTTAGGATTAGGGGACGGGTGAGGGTCAGGCTTCGGGGAAGGGTTAGGGTTAGGGTTCGGGCTAGGGTTAGGGTTAGGGGACCGGGACGGTTTAGGGTCCAGGTGAGGGTACGACAACGCTTTAGGGGGAGCGTATGTGTTAGGGCGTGGGTTAGTGTCAGCGTACGCGTTAGGATTAGGGGACGGGTGAGGGTCAGGCTTCGGGGAAGGGTTAGGGTTAGGGTTCGGGCTAGGGTTACGGTTAGGGGACGGGGACGGTTTAGGGTCCAGGTGAGGGAACAACAACGCTTTACGGGGAGCGTACATGTGAGGGCGAGGGTTAGTGTCAGCGTATGGGTTAGGATTAGGGGACGGGTGAGGGTCAGGCTTCGGGGAAGGGTTAGGGTTAGGGTTCGGGCTAGGGTTAGGGTTAGGGGATGGGGACGGTGTAGGCTCCAGGTGAGGGTACGACAACGCTTTAGGGGGAGCGTACGTGTGAGGGCGCGGGTTTGTGTCAGCGTACGGGTTAGGATTAGGGGACGGGTGAGGGTCAGGCTTCGGGGAAGGGTTAGGGTTAGGGTTCGGGCTAGCGTTAGGGTTAGGGGACGGGGACGGTTTAGGGTCCAGGTGAGGGTACGAGAACGCTTTAGGCGGAGCGTACGTGTGAGGGCGCGGGTTAGTGTCAGCGTACGGGTTAGGATTAGGGGACGGGTGAGGGTCAGGCTTCGGGGAAGGGTTAGGGTTAGGGTTCGGGCTAGGGTTAGGGTTAGGGGACGGGGACGGTTTAGGGTCCAGGTGAGGGTACGACAACGCTTTAGGGGGAGCGTACGTGTGAGGGCGCGGGTTAGTGTCAGCGAACGAGTTAGGATTAGGGGACGGGTGAGGGTCTGGCTTCGGGGAAGGGATAGGGTTAGGGTTCGGGCTAGGGTTAGGGTTAGGGGACGGGGACGGTTTAGGGTCCAGGTGAGGGTACGACAACGCTTTAGGGGAAGCGTACCTGTGAGGGCGCAGGTTAATGTCACAGTACGGGTTAGGATTAGGGGACGGGTGAGGGTCAGGCTTCGGGGAAGTGTTAGGGTTAGGGTTCGGGCTAGGGTTAGGGTTAGGGGACGGGGACGGTGTAGGGTCCAGGTGAGGGTACGACAACGCTATAGGGGGAGCATACGTGTGAGGGCGCGGGTTAGTGTCAGCGTACGGGTAAGGATTAGGGGACGGGTGAGGGTCAGGCTTCGGGGAAGGGTTAGGGATAGGGTTCGGGCTAGGGTTAGGGTTAGGGGACGGGGACGGTTTAGGGTCCAGGTGAGGGTACCACAACGCTTTAGGGGGAGCGTACGTGTGAGGGCGCGGGTTAGTGTCAGCGTACGGGTTAGGATTAGGGGACGGGTGAGGGTCAGGCTTCGGGGAAGGGTTAGGGTTAGGGTTCGGGCTAGGGTTAGGGTTAGGGGACGGGGACGGTTTAGGGTCCAGGTGAGGGTACGACAACGCTTTAGGGGGAGCGTACGTGTGAGGGCGTGGGTTAGTGTCAGCGTACGCGTTAAGATTAGGGGACGGGTGAGGGTCAGGCTTCGGCGAAGGGTTAGGGTTAGGGTTCGGGCTAGGGTTAGGGTTAGGGAACGGGGACGGTTTAGGGTCCAGGTGAGGGTACGACAACGCTTTAGGGGGAGCGTACGTGTGAGGGCGTGGGTTAGTGTCAGCGTACGGGTTAGGATTATGAGACGGGTGAGGGTCAGGCTTCGGGGAAGGGTTAGGGTTAGGGTTCGGGCTAGGGTTAGGGTTAGGGGACGGGGACGGTTTAGGGTCCAGGTGAGGGTACGACAACGCTTTAGGGGGAGCGTACGTGTGAGGGCGCGGGTTAGTGTCAGCGTACGGGTTAGGATTAGGGGACGGGTGAGGGTCAGGCTTCGGGGAAGTGTTAGGTTTAGTTTTCGGGCTAGGGATAGGGTTAGGGGACGGGGACGGTTTAGGGTCCAGGTGAGGGTACGACAACGCTTTAGGGGGAGCGTACGTGTGAGGGCGCGGGTTAGTGTCAGCGTACGGGTTAGGATTAGGGGACGGGTGAGGGTCAGGCTTCCGGGAAGGGTTAGGGATAGGGTTCCGGCTAGGGTTAGGGTTAGGGGACGGGGACGGTTTAGGGTCCAGGTGAGGGTACGACAACGCTTTAGGGGGAGCGTACGTGTGAGGGCGCGGGTTAGTGTCAGCGTACGGGTTAGGATTAGGGGACGGGTGAGGGTCAGGCTTCGGGGAAGGGTTAGGGTTCGGGCTAGGGTTAGGGTTAGGGGACGGGGACGGTGTAGGGTCCAGGTGAGGGTACGAAAAGGCTTTAGGGGGAGCGTACATGTGAGGACGCGGGTTAGTGTCAGCGTATGGGTTAGGATTAGGGGACGGGTGAGGGTCAGGCTTTGGGGAAGGGTTAGGGTTAGGGTTCGGGCTAGGGTTAGGGTTAGGGGATGGGGAAGGTTTAGGGTCCAGGTGAGGGTACGACAACGCTTTAGGGGGAGCGTACGTGTGAGGGCGCGGGTTAGTGTCAGCGTACGGGTTAGGATTATGGGACGGGTGAGGGTCAGGCTTCGGGGAAGGGTTAGGGTTAGGGTTCGGGCTAGGGTAAGGGTTAGGGGACGGGGACGGTTTAGGGTCCAGGTGAGGGTACGATAACGCTTTAGGGGGAGCGTACCTGTGAGGGCGCGGGTTGGTGTCAGCGTACGGGTTAGGATTAGGGGACGGGTGAGGGTCAGGCTTCGGGGAAGTGTTAGGTTTAGTTTTCGGGCTAGGGATAGGTTTAGGGGACGGGGACGGTTTAGGGTCCAGGTGAGGGTACGACAACGCTTTAGGGGGAGCGTACGTGGGCGGGCTCGGGTTAGTGTCAGAGTACGGGTTAGGATTAGGGGACGGGTGAGGGTCAGGCTTCGGGGGAGGGTTAGGGATAGGGTTCGGGCTAGGGTTAGGGTTAGGGGACGGGGACGGTTTAGGGTCCAGGTGAGGGTACGACAACGCTTTAGGGGGAGCGTACGTGTGAGGGCGCGGGTTAGTGTCAGCGTACGGGTTAGGATTAGGGTACGGGTGAGGGTCAGGCTTCGGGGAAGGGTTAGGGTTAGGGTTCGGGCTAGGGTTAGGGTTAGGGGACGGGTACGGTGTAGGGTCCAGGTGAGGGTACGACAACGCTTTAGGGGGAGCGTACGTGTGAGGGCGCGGGTTAGTGTCAGCGTACGGGTTAGGATTAGGGGACGGGTGAGGGTCAGGCTTCGGGGAAGTGTTAGGGTTAGTGTTCGGTCTAGGGTTAGGGTTAGGGGATGGGGAAGGTTTAGGGTCCAGGTGAGGGTACGACAACGCTTTAGGGGGAGCGTACCTGTGAGGGCGCGGGTTACTGTCAGCGTACGGGTTAGGATTAGGGGACGGGTGAGGGTCAGGCTTCGGGGAAGGGTTAGGGTTAGGGTTCGGGCTAGGGTAAGGGTTAGGGGACGGGGACGGTTTAGGGTCCAGGTGAGGGTACGACAACGCTTTAGGGGGAGCGTACGTGTGAGGGCGCGGGTTAGTGTCAGCGTACGGGTTAGGATTAGGGGACGGGTGAGGGTCAGGCTTCGGGGAAGGGTTAGGGTTAGGGTTCGGGCTAGGGTTAGGGTTAGGGGATGGGGACGGTGTAGGGTCCAGGTGAGGGTACGACAACGCTTTAGGGGTAGCGTACGTGTGAGGGCGCGGGTTAGTGTCTGCGTACGGGTAAGGATTAGGGGACGGGTGAGGGTCAGGCTTCGGGGAAGGGTTAGGGATAGGGTTCGGGCTAGGGTTAGGGTTAGGGGACGGGGACGGTTTAGGGTCCAGGTGAGGGTACGACAACTCATTAGGGGGAGCGTACGTGTGAGGGCGTGGGTTAGTGTCAGCGTACGGGTCAGAATTAGGGGACGGGTGAGGGTCAGGCTTCAGGGAAGGGTTAGGGTTAGGGTTCGGGCTAGCGTTAGGGTTAGGGGACGGGGACGGTTTAGGGTCCAGGTGAGGGTACGAGAACGCTTTAGGGGGAGTGTACGTGTGAGGGCGCGGGTTAGTGTCAGCGTACGGGTTAGGATTAGGGGACGGGTGAGGGTCAGGCTTCGGGGAAGGGTTAGGGTTAGGGTTCGGGCTAGGGTTAGGGTTAGGGGATAGGGACGGTTTAGGGTCCAGGCGAGGGTACGACAACGCTTTAGGGGGAGCGTACCTGTGAGGGCGCGGGTTACTGTCAGCATACGGGTTAGGATTAGGGGACGGGTGAGGGTCAGGCTTCGGGGAAGGGTTAGGGTTAGGGTTCGGGCTAGGGTTAGGGTTAGGGGACGGGGACGGTTTAGGGTACAGGTGAGGGTACGACAACGCTTTAGGGGGAGCGTACGTGTGAGGGCGCGGGTTAGTGTCAGCGTACGGGTTAGGACTAGGGGACGGGTGAGGGTCAGGCTTCGGGGAAGGGTTAGGATTAGGGTTCGGGCTAGGGTTAGGGTTAGGGGACGGGGACGGTGTAGGGTCCAGGTGAGGGTACGACAACGCTTTAGGGGGAGCGTACGTGTGACGGCGCGGGTTAGTGTCAGCGTACGGGTAAGGATTAGGGGACGGGTGAGGGTCAGGCTTCGGGGAAGGGTTAGGGATAGGGTTCGGGCTAGGGTTAGGATTAGGGGACGGGGACGGTTTAGGGTCCAGGTGAGGGTACGACAACGCTTTAGGGGGAGCATACGTGTGAGGGCGCGGGTTAGTTTCAGCGTACGGGTAAGGATTAGGGGCGGGTGAGGGTCAGGCTTCGGGGAAGGGTTAGCGATAGGGTTCGGGCTAGGGTTAGGGTTAGGGGACGGGGACGGTTTAGGGTCCAGGTGAGGGTACGACAACGCTTTAGGGGGAGCGTACGTGTTAGGGCGCGGGTTAGTGTTAGCGTATGGGTTAGGATTAGGGGACGGGTGAGTGTCAGGCTTCGGGGAAGGGTTAGGGTTAGGGTTCGGGCTAAGGTTAGGGTTACGGGACGGGGACGGTTTAGGGTCCAGGAGAGGGTACGACAACGCTTTAGGGGGAGCGTACGTGTGAGGGCGCCGGTTAGTGTCAGCATACGGATTAGGATTAGGGGACGGGTGAGGGTCAGGCTTCGGGGAAGGGTTAGGGTTAGGGTTCGGGCTAGGGTTACGGTTAGGAGACGGGGACGGTTTAGGGTCCAGGTGAGGGTACGACAACGCTTTAGGGGGAGCGTACATGTGAGGGCGCGGGTTAGTGTCAGCGTACGGGTTAGGATTAGGGCACGGGTGAGGGTCAGGCTTCGGGGAAGGGTTAGGGTTAGGGTTCGGGCTAGGGTTAGGGTTAGGGGACGGGGACGGTTTAGGGTCCAGGTGAGGGTACGACAACACTTTAGGGGGAGCGTACGTGTGAGGGCGCGGGTTAGTGTCAGCGTACGGGTTAGGATTAGGGGACGGGTGAGGGTCAGGCTTCGGGGAAGGGTTAGGGTTAGGGTTCGGGCTAGGGTTAGGGTTAGGGGACGGGGACGGTTTAGGGTCCAGGTGAGTGTACGACAACGCTTTAGGGGGAGCGTACCTGTGAGGGCGCACGTTACTGTCACCGTACGGGTTAGGATTAGGGGACGGGTGAGGGTCAGGCTTCGGGGAAGGGTTAGGGATAGGGTTCGGGCTAGGGTTAGGGTTAGGGGACGGGGACAGTTTAGGGTCCAGGTGAGGGTACGAGAACGCTTTGGGGGGAGCGTACGTGTGAGGGCGCGGGTTAGTGTCAGCGTACGGGTTAGGATTAGGGGACGGGTGAGTGTCAGGCTTCGGGGAAGGGTTAGGGTTAGGGTTTGGGCTAGGGTAGGGTTAGGGGACGGGGACGGTGTAGGGTCCAGGTGAGGGTACGACAACGCTATAGGGGGAGCATACGTGTGTGGGCGTGGGTTAGTGTCAGCGTACGGGTAAGGATTAGGGGACGGGTGAGGGTCAGGCTTCGGGGAAGGGTTAGGGATAGGGTTCGGGCTAGGGTTAGGGTTAGGGGACGGGGACGGTTTAGGGTCCAGGTGAGGGTACGACAACGCTTTATGGGGAGCGTACGTGTTAGGGCGCGGGTTAGTGTTAGCGTACGGGTTAGGATTAGGGGACGGGTGAGTGTCAGGCTTCGGGGAAGGGTTAGGGTTAGGGTTCGGGCTAGGGTTAGGGTTAGGGGACGGGGACGGTTTAGGGTCCAGGTGAGGGTACCACAACGCTTTATGGGGAGCGTACGTGTGAGGGCGCGGGTTAGTGTCAGCATACGGGTTAGGATTAGGTGACGGTTGAGGGTCAGGCTTCGGGGAAGGGTTAGGGTTAGGGTTCGGGCTAGGGTTAGGGTTAGGGGACGGGGACGGTTTAGGGTCCAGGTGAGGGTACGACAACGCTTTAGGGGGAGCGTACGTGTGAGGGGGCGGGTTAGTGTCAGCGTACTGGTTAGGATTAGGGGACAGGTGAGGGTCAGGCTTCGGGGAAGTGTTAGGGTTAGGGTTCGGGCTAGGGTTAGGGTTAGGGGACGGGGACGGTTTAGGGTCCAGGTGAGGGTACGACAACGCTTTCGGGGGAGCGTACGTGTGAGGGCGCGGGTTAGTGTCAGCGTACGTGTTAGGATTAGGGGACGGGTGAGGGTTAGGCTTCGGGGAAGGGTTAGGGTTAGGGTTCGGGCTAGGGTTAGGGTTAGGGGACGGGGACGGTTTAGGGTCCAGGTGAGGGTATGACAACGCATAAGGGGGAGCGTACCTGTGAGGGCGCAGGTTACTGTCACCGTACGGGTTAGGATTAGGGGACGGGTGAGGGTCAGGCTTCGGGGTAGGGTTAGGGTTAGGGTTCGGGCTAGGTTAGGGTTAGGGGACGGGGACGGTTTAGGGTCCAGGTGAGGGTAGGACAACGCTTTAGGGGGAGCGTACGTGTGAGGGCGCGGGTTAGTGTCAGCGTACGGGTTAGGATTAGGGGACGGGTGAGGGTCAGGCTTCGGGGAAGGTTTAGGGTTAGGGTTCAGGCTAGGGTTAGGGTTAGGGGACGGGGACGGTGTAGGGTCCAGGTGAGGGTACGACAACGCTTTAGGGGGAGCATACGTGTGAGGGCGCGGGTTAGTGTCAGCGTACGGGTAAGGATTAGGGGACGGGTGAGGGTCAGGCTTCGGGGAAGGGTTAGGGATAGGGTTCGGGCTAGGGTTAGGATTAGGGGACGGGGACGGTTTAGGGTCTAGGTGAGGGTACGACAACGCATTAGGGGGAGCGTACGTGTGAGGGAGCGGGTTAGTGTCTGCGTACGGGTTAGGATTAGGGGACGGGTGAGGGTCAGGCTTCGGGGAAGTGTTAGGGATAGGGTTCGGGCTAGGGTTAGGATTAGGGGATGGGGACGGTTTAGGGTCCAGGTGAGGGTACGACAACGCTTTAGGGGGAGCGTACGTGTGAGGGCGCGGGTTAGTGTCAGCGTACGGGTTAGGATTAGGGGACGGGTGAGGGTCAGGCTTGGGGGAAGGGTTAGCGTTAGGGTTCGGGCTAGGGTTAGGGTTAGGGGACGGGGACGGGTTAGGGTCCAGGTGAGGGTACGAAAACGCTTTAGCGGGAGCGTACGTGTGAAGGCGCGGGGTAGTGTCAGCGTACGGGTTAGGATTAGGGGACGGGTGAGGGTCAGGCTTTGGGGAAGGGTTAGGGTTAGGGTTCGGGCTAGGGTTAGGGTTAGGGGACGGGGACGGTTTAGGGTCCAGGTGAGGGTACGACAACACTTTAGGGGGAGCGTACGTGTGAGGGCGCGGGTTAGTGTCAGCGTACGGGTTAGGATTAGGGGACGGGTGAGGGTCAGGCTTAGGGGAAGTGTTAGGGTTAGGGTTCGGGCTAGGGTTAGGGTTAGGGGACGGGGACGGTGTAGGGTCCAGGTGAGGGTACGACAACGCTTTACTGGGAGCGTACGTGTGAGGGCGCGGGTTAGTGTCAGCGTACGGGTTAGGATTAGGGGACGGGTTAGTGTCAGGCTTCGGGGAAGGGTTAGGGTTAGGGTTCGGGCTAGGGTTAGGGTTAGGGGACGGGGACGGTGTAGCGTCCAGGTGAGGGTACGACAACGCTTTAGGGGGAGCATACGTGTGAGGGCGAGGGTTAGTGTCAGCGTACGGGTGAGGATTAGGGGACGGGTGAGGGTCAGGCTTCGGGGAAGGGTTAGGGATAGGGTTCGGGCTAGTGTTAGGGTTAGGGGACGGGGACGGTTTAGGGTCCATGTGAGGGTACGACAACGCTTTAGGGGAGCGTACGTGTTAGGGCGCGGGTTAGTGTTAGCGTACGGGTTAGGATTAGGGGACGGGTGAGTGTCAGGCTTCGGGGAAGGGTTAGGGTTAGGGTTCGGGCTAGGGTTAGGGTTAGGGGACGGGGAAGGTTTAGGGTCCAGGTGAGGGTCCGACAACGCTTTAGGGGGAGCGTAACTGTGAGGGCGCAGGTTACTGTCACCGTACGGGTTAGGATTAGGGGACGGGTGAGGGTCAGGCTTTGGGGAAGTGTTAGGGTTAGGGTTCGGGCTAGGGTTAGGGTTAGGGGACGGGGACGGTTTAGGGTCCAGGTGAGGGTACGACAACGCTTTAGGGGGAGCGTACGTGTGAGGGCGCGGGTTAGTGTCAGCGTACGCGTTAGGATTAGGGGACGGGTGAGGGTCAGGCTTCGGGGAAGGCTTAGGGTTAGGGTTCGGGCTAGGGTTAGGGTTAGGGGACGGGGACGGTTTAGGGTCCAGGTGAGGGTACGACAACGCTTTAGGGGGAGCGTACGTGTGAGGACGCGGGTTAGTGTCAGCGTACGGGTTAGGATTAGGGGACGGGTGAGGGTCAGGCTTCGGGGAAGGGTTAGGGTTATGGTTCGGGCTAGGGTTAGGGTTAGGGGATGGGGACGGTTTAGGGTCCAGGTGAGGGTACGACAACGCTTTAGGGGGAGCGTACGTGTGAGGGCGCGGGTTAGTGTCAGCATACGGGTAAGGATTAGGGGACGGGTGAGGGTCAGGCTTCGGGGAAGGGTTAGGGATAGGGTTCGGGCTAGGGTTAGGGTTAGGGGACGGGGACGGTTTAGGGTCCAGGTGAGGGTACGACAACGCTTTAGGGGGAGCGTACGTGTGAGGGCGCGGGTTAGTGTCAGCGTACGGGTTAGGATTAGGGGATGGGTGAGGGTCAGGCTTCGGGGAAGTGTTAGGGATAGTGTTCGGGCTAGGGTTAGGGTTAGGGGACGGGGACGGTTTAGGGTCCAGGTGAGGGTACGACAACGCTTTAGGGGGAGC
>NW_027207275.1:862500-867500 GCF_963455315.2 Globicephala melas | reverse complement strand
GTTAGGGTTAGGGTTAGGGTTAGGGTTAGGGTTAGGGTTCGGGTTAGGGTTAGGGTTAGGGTTCGGGTTAGGGGTTAGGGTTAGGGTTAGGGTTAGGGTTAGGGGTTAGGGTTAGGGTTAGGGTTAGGGTTAGGGTTAGGGTTAGGGTTAGGGGGTTAGGGTTAGGGTTAGGGTTAGGGTTAGGTTTAGGGTGTTAAGGTTAGGGTTAGGGTTAGGGTTAGGGTTAGGGTTAGGGTTAGGGTTAGGGCTAGGGTTAGGGTTAGGGTTAGGGTTCGTGTTAGGGTTCGGGTTCGGGTTAGGGTTAGGGTTAGGGTTAGGGTAGGGTTCGGGTTAGGGTTCAGGTTAGGGTTCGGGTTAGGTTTCGGGTTAGGGTTAGGGTTCGGGTTAGGGTTCGGGTTAGGGTTAGGGTTCGGGTTAGGGTTCGGGTTAGGGTTCGGGTTCGGGTTAGGGTTCGGGTTAGGGTTCGGGTTAGGGTTAGGGTTCAGGTTAGGGTTCGGGTTCGGGTTAGGGTTCGGGTTAGGGTAAGGGTTCGGGTTAGGGTTCGGGTTAGGGTTCGGGTTAGGGTTCGGGCTAGGGTTAGGGTTAGGGTTCGGGTTCGGGTTCGCGTTAGGGTTCGGGTTAGGGTTCGGGTTAGGGTTAGGGTTAAGGTTAGGGTTAGGGTTAGGGTTCGGGTTAGGGTTAGGGTTAGGGTTAGGGTTAGGGTTAGGGTTCGGGTTAGGGTTAGGGTTCGGGTTAGGGTTTAGGGTTAGGGTTCGAGTTAGGGTTAGGGTTCGGGTTAGGGTTCGGGTTAGGTTCGGGTTAGGGTTCGGGATAGGGTTCAGGTTAGGGTTAGGGTTAGGGTTCGGGTTAGGGTTAGTGTTCGGGTTAGGGTTAGGGTTAGGGTTAGGGTTCGGGTTAGGGTTCGGGTTAGGGTTAGGGTTCGGGTTAGGGTTAGGGTTCGGGTTAGGGTTAGGGTTTGGGTTAGGGTTCGGGTTAGGGTTCGGGTTAGGGTTAGGGTTCGGGTTAGGGTTAGGGTTCGGGTTAGGGTTCGGGTTAGGGTTAGGGTTCGGGTTAGGGTTCGGGTTAGGGTTTGGTTTCGGGTTAGGGTTCGGGTTAGGGTTAGGGTTCGGGTTATGGTTCGGGTTCGGGTTAGGGTTCGGGTTAGGGTTTGGGTTCGGGTTAGGGTTCGGGTTAGGGTTCGGGTTAGGGTTCGGGTTAGGGTTAGGGTTAGGGTTCGGGTTCGGGTTCGCGTTAGGGTTCGGGTTAGGGTTAGGGTTAGGGTTAGGGTTCGGGTTAGGGTTCGGGTTAGGGTTAGGGTTAAGGTTAGGGTTAGGGTTAGGGTTCGGGTTAGGGTTAGGGTTAGGGTTAGGGTTAGGGTTAGGGTTAGGGTTAGGGTTAGGGTTCGGGTTAGGGTTTAGGGTTAGGGTTCGGGTTAGGGTTAGGCTTCGGGTTAGGGTTCGGGTTAGGTTCGGGTTAGGGTTCGGGATAGGGTTCAGGTTAGGGTTAGGGTTAGCGTTCGGGTTAGGGTTTAGGTTTCGAGTTAGGGTTCGGGTTAGGGTTCTGGTTAGGGTTCGGGTTAGGGTTAGGGTTCGGGTTAGGGTTAGGTTAGGGGTTAGGGTTAGGGTTCGGGTTAGGGTTAGGGTTCGGGTTAGGGTTAGGGTTAGGGTTTAGGGTTAGGGTTAGGGTTAGGGTTAGGGTTAGGGTTCGGGTTAGGGTTAGGGTTAGGGTTCGGGTTAGGGTTAGGGTTAGGGTTAGTGTTAGGGTTAGGGTTCAGGTTAGGGTTCGGGTTAGGGTTAGGGTTAGGGTTAGGGTTAGGGTTCGGGTTAGGGTTAGGGTTCGGGTTAGGGTTCGGGTTAGGGTTAGGATTAGGGTTAGGTTTAGGGTTAGGGTTCGGGTTAGGGTTAGGGTTCGGGTTCGGGTTAGGGTTAGGGTTCGGGTTAGGGTTCGGGTTAGTGTTAGGGTTAGGGGTTAGGGTTTGGGTTAGGGTTAGGGTTCGGGTTAGGGTTCGGGTTAGGGTTAGGGTTCGGGTTAGGGTTAGGGTTCGGGTTAGGGTTCTGGTTAGGGTTAGGCTTAGGGTTCGGGTTAGGGTTAGGGTTAGGGTTCGGGTTAGGGTTAGGGTTAGGGTTAGGGTTTGGGTTCGGGTTAGGGTTCGGGTTCGGGTTAGGGTTCGGGTTAGGGTTAGGTTTCGGGTTAGGGTTCGGGTTCGGGTTCGGGTTAGGGGTTAGGGTTAGGGTTCGGGTTAGGGTTAGGGTTAGGGTTCGGGTTAGGGTTAGGGTTAGGTTTCGGTTTAGGGTTTGGGTTAGGGTTAGGGTTCGGGTTAGGGTTAGGGTTAGTGTTAGGGTTAGGGTTAGGGTTAGGCTTAGGTTTAGGGTCAGGCTTCGGGGAAGTGTTAGGGTTAGGGTTCGGGCTAGGGTTAGGGTTAGGGTTAGGGGATGGGGACGGTGTAGGGTCCAGTTGAGGGTACGACAACTCTTTAGGGGGAGCGTACGTGTGAGGGTGCGGGTTAGTGTCAGCGTACGTGTTAGGATTAGGGGACGGGTGAGGGTCAGGCTTCGGGGAAGAGTTAGGGTTAGGGTTCAGGCTAGGGTTAGGGTTAGGGGACGGGGACGGTTTAGGGTCCAGGTGAGGGTACGACAACGCTTTAGGGGGAGCGTACGTGTGAGGGCGCGGGTTAGTGTCAGCGTACGGGTTAGGATTAGGGGACGGGTGAGGGTCAGGCTTCGGGGAAGGGTTAGGTATAGGGTTCGGGCTAGGGTTAGGGTTAGGGGACGGGGACGGTTTAGGGTCCAGGTGAGGGTACGACAACGCTTTAGCGGGAGCGTACGTGTGAGGGCTCGGGTTAGTGTCAGCGTACGGGTTAGGATTAGGGGACGGGTGAGGGTCAGGCTTCGGGGAAGGGTTAGGGTTAGGGTTCGGGCTTGGGTTAGGGTTAGGGGACGGGGACGGTGTAGGGTCCAGGTGAGGGTCCGACAACGCTTTAGGGGGAGCGTACGTGTGAGGGCGCGGGTTAGTGTCAGCGTACGGGTTAGGATTAGGGGACGGGTGAGGGTCAGGCTTCGGGGAAGGGTTAGGGTTATGGTTCGGGCTAGGGTTAGGGTTAGGGGACGGGGACGGTTTAGGGTCCAGGTGAGGGTACGACAACGCTTTAGGGGGAGCGTACGTGTGAGGGCGCGGGTTAGTGTCAGCGTATGGGTTAGGATTAGGGGACGGGTGAGGGTCAGGCTTCGGGGAAGGGTTAGGGTTAGGGTTCGGGCTAGGGTTAGGGTTAGGGGACGGGGACGGTTTAGGGTCCAGGTGAGGGTACAACAACGCTTTAGGGGGAGCGTACATGTGAGGGCGCGGGTTAGTGTCAGCGTACGGGTTAGGATTAGGGGACGGGTGAGGGTCAGGCATCGGGGAAGGGTTAGGGTTAGGGTTCGTGCTAGGGTTAGGGTTAGGGGATGGGGACGGTGTAGGGTCCAGGTGAGGGTACGACAACGCTTTAGGGGGAGCGTACGTGTGAGGGCGCGGGTTAGTGTCAGCGTACGGGTTAGGATTAGAGGACGGGTGAGGGTCAGGCTTCAGGGAAGGGTTAGGGTTAGGGTTCGGGCTAGCGTTAGGGTTAGGGGACGGGGACGGTTTAGGGTCCAGGTGAGGGTACGAGAACGCTTTAGGGGGAGCGTACGTGTGAGGGCGCGGGTTAGTGTCAGCGTACGGGTTAGGATTAGGGGACGGGTGAGGGTCAGGCTTCGGGGAAGTGTTAGGGTTAGGGTTCGGGCTAGGGTTAGGGTTAGGGGATGGGGACGGTTTAGGGTCCAGGTGAGGGTACGACAACGCTTTAGGGGGAGCGTACCTGTGAGGGCGCGGGTTAGTGTCAGCGTACGGGTTAGGATTAGGGGATGGGTGAGGGTCAGGCTTCGGGGAAGGGTTAGGGTTAGGGTTCGGGCTAGGGTTAGGGTTAGGGGACGGGGACGGTGTAGGGTCCAGGTGAGGGTACGACAACGCTTTAGGGGGAGCGTACGTGTTAGGGCGCGGGTTAGTGTCAGCGTACGGGTTAGGATTAGGGGACGGGTGAGGGTCAGGCTTCGGGGAAGTGTTAGGGTTAGGGTTCGGGCTAGGGTTAGGGTTAGGGGACGGGGACGGTGTAGGGTCCAGGTGAGGGTACGACAAAGTTTTAGGGGGAGCATACGTGTGAGGGCGCGGGTTAGTGTCAGCGTACGGGTAAGGATTAGTGGACGGGTGAGGGTCAGGCTTCGGGGAAGGGTTAGGGATAGGGTTCGGGCTAGGGTTAGGGTTAGGGGATGGGGACGGTTTAGGGTCCAGGTGAGGGTACGACAACGCTTTAGGGGGAGCGTACCTGTGAGGGCGCGAGTTAGTGTCAGCGTACGGGTTAGGATTAGGGGACGGGTGAGGGTCAGGCTTCGGGGAAGTGTTAGGGTTAGGGTTCGGGCTAGGGTTAGGGTTAGGGGACGGGGACGGTGTAGGGTCCAGGTGAGGGTACGACAACGCTTTACTGGGAGCGTACGTGTGAGGGCGCGGATTAGTGTCAGCGTACGGGTAAGGATTAGGGGACGGGTGAGGGTCAGTCTTCGGGGAAGGGTTAGGGATAGGGTTCGGGCTAGGGTTAGGGTTAGGGGACGGGGACGGTTTAGGGTCCAGGTGAGGGTACGAGAACGCTTTGGGGGGAGCGTACGTGTGAGGGCGCGGGTTAATGTCAGCGTACGGGTTAGGATTAGGGGACGGGTGAGTGTCAGGCTTCGGGGAAGTGTTAGGGTTAGGGTTCGGGCTAGGGTTAGGGTTAGGGGACGGAGACGGTGTAGGGTCCAGGTGAGGGTACGACAACGCTTTAGGGGGAGCATACGTGTGAGGGCGCGGGTTAGTGTCAGCGTACGGGTAAGGATTAGGGGACGGGTGAGGGTCAGGCTTCGGGGAATGGTTAGGGATAGGGTTCGGGCTAGGGTTAGGGTTAGGGGACGGGGACGGTTTAGGGTCCAGGTGAGGGTACGACAACGCTTTAGGGGGAGCATACGTGTGAGGGCGCG